>NC_136424.1:97192500-97242500 GCF_052625555.1 Lactuca saligna | reverse complement strand
ACTACCTCTGCAGCCCTCTGTAATAAAAGAGGGGATCAAACGGTTGCAGACTGTAATAGGAAACCTGTTTGTTTTTTTAACATTTGCATGTTGTTGTAGATATTAAAAAAATAAAATAAACTGATTTTATAAACCGAAAATAGCTTTTTAATACCGAAAATTTAATAATGTATGACATTTCAGCAAAAATTTATGATATTTCTGCAAAAAATAATGATATTTTAACAAAAAAAAATAAAGATAATTTCGGAAAAAATAATGATATTTCATCAAGAAATTATCATTATTCAATATAAAAAAACAAAAAAAAAAATCAAGAATAAACAAAAAAACAGGTAAAATAAGATTTCAGCAACATAATCAAGATTTCAGCAACAAAAAAGAAGAAGAAGATGTTGGAATAGGCAATACAAGTGTTGCGCCAAACAGAACATGCACAAATTTTTTTTATACTGAGGACTTCTAAAAAACAAACATTTGCGAGATTAAAAATGTTGCGTATGTACTGCACCGCTCAATAATAAGAGGTCTGAAGAACCTTTTTACAAAAAACAAATAGCACCTTACACATTTAAAGTTTTTAAATGTTTCATTTTTAATTATTAATACTCTTAATGGTGCCGCTAGATTACTTTTAAATCTTTTTTGTTTAAATTTAATTATAAGTGATGTAAATATGTATTCCAAGTTATCATTAGGTTGGTTTTATAAATTCCACCGGTTATATATATATATATATATATATATATATATATATATATATATATATATATATATATATATATATATATATATATATATATATATATATATATATATATTGCTAAATGCTCAAATGAAAAACCAAATAAAAAAATAAAAATAAGAACCATTACCTGATGCGTCTAAGACCTATTAACTTCAACTTCTTCTATTTTAATTTTTAGAGCAAAAACCTTCATTCATATCCTTCAACCACCAATCTGATGAACACCATCACTGATCGGCTATTGCACACCACCGGTGACGACAACTTCACCATCACTAGTGATGATGTCTCCACCACCACTAGTATCTTCGATATGGTATGTTTTCTCATATTCTGATCAGAATATCTTCCTCCTACCTTCGATGTCACGTCATTACCACCCCCTTCATGTCTGAACATCCATCGTCACTGTTTTCACACACTCTTTTCTGTAGATCTACGTGATTTGGCTCCAGATCTATGATTTTTGACGCTAGATCTACAATTCCATCCTTCAGGTCTACAAGTTTTTCAGCTAGATCTCATGATGTGGAAGGAGTTCCGATGGGATCTCGAGACGTGGAAGGATTTCCGACGAAATCTAATGTTTAGACAAAGGAGTTTCCGGTGGAATCCAAGTTGGCACCGATGCCGCCATCTAGATGTGCGATTTCTGCTCTAGATCTATGATCTACCACCATTCAACCACTATGAAACCACCAATAGTGTCTTACTCCTCCATATTTGTAAGTTCTACCACTAATTTCCACCAACAACGATGACTACAATGCAATTGACGATTGATGCCAGTTACAGGAGCATCAGCATCCGACGAGACCAGATCTATGAGATCTTGCGAGTAGCAAAGTTAGATCGATAAGATTCGGTAGTGTTGTTTCAAACGATGTGTCACTCATTATCTTCTTCACATCAGGTACATTATGATGAGGCTCATATGAGTGTTTTTTTAACCTTTGTACAATTATTTTCATGTTTATTCATTGTGCTTTACATCTTACTCCATCTTTGTTGCCTATTACGTGTTAAAGGCTTAGTAAAAATCAGAATCAAGAATCATTTCATGATGCACCCAATGTGTTTGATGATTTGCCTGAATGAAAATTTGAAACTGTTAATAGTGTTTTTTGTACATTATGTTGTTAATAGGTGTATAAACTTATGTATTAACATTTGAATAACCTAAATACTATTGTGATTTTTTTTTATATTTATGAATAATCCGAGTTGCATAAGTATTGCGAATGGTTTTTTTTATGCACACAAGGTGTTTAATGATTTGTGTGAAGGAATATTATAAAATTTGAAAAGTGACATTAAGTTGTGAACGTTGTAAATGAGTGTCAGAAACTGTTTTATTAAACTGTGAATTAAATTGTTGAAATGTGATTTTTAATTTGAGAATATAGTAATGAATGTATAATTTTGTGTATAATAACAAATTTATCACACTAAGTTGTGAATTTGTGTATTAAATTGTGAATTTACTGTATTAAGATGTGTATTTTGTATATTAAACTGTGAATTAACTGTATTAAGAGTTTTAAGTTGATAATATGACTATGAATTTATACTTTTGTGTATTAAATTATGAATCTATTGTAATAAATTGTGAATTTTATGTATTAAGTTATGGTTTTTATGTTTTAAACTGTGAATTAACTACATTATCTGTGATTTTTTTGTTTAAACTGTATTAACTACATTAAATTGTTATTTTTGTGTTAAAAAATCTGAATTAATTGCATTAACCTATGAATTTTCTGTTTAAACTATTAATTGACTATATTAAGCTGTGAATTTTTAATGAATTTTATTTTAAAATATAAATGATTTACGTGTGAATGTTTTTTTTAGCTTTCTTGTGAATATATTTGTTTTTATGTTGTATAAATATGTAAAAAGGTTTTGCAATAAGCTCATAATAAGTGAACTAATTGGTTTATTGAATTGTGAATATAGTATTTAAGCTGCTAATTAACGATTATATATATATATATATATATATATATATATATATATATATATATATATATATATATATATATATATATATATATGATTTAGAAAGAATGATGATTGCGATGGTGACAATTGTGGCTGGTGATGTCGTATTGTAGTTGGTGGTGATGGTAAAGTTTGAGTTTATCTTCTTTGAATTTTTGTATTATTGTTAAAATAGGTTGTATTAAGCTTTGAATTTTGTGTATTGATCTGTAAATAGACTATATTAAGTTGTATATTTTATATAAATTTTGCCCTAAAATATGAATGAATGTATATATGAAAATATTAAACTGTGTATTAGTGAATTAATATGTTTTTTACACTGTGAATATTGTATTTTAAACGATGACTATGCATTATACATTATAGATTTTTTTAAGAAAATCTAAATTTGGAAAAAGAAAAATTGAATTTGTCAAGGCATAAATATCTTTTTTATTAATATTTTGTATGTTTGGTTGCAAAAATAAAAAGGTATGTATTAAAAAGTATTACCAAATAAATGAGAACTATAATATTTGTTTTATTAAGCTATGAATATAACCTAAAAATGCCATTGAACTTGATGTTAGTCCGGCGGTGGTCCTACATCGGCCCGTGTGAGGTCTGATGGTGGTCCGGCAACTTCCAAGAATAACCGGTAACTAGTTGTAAATTAGGGAATGAAAAAATTTGTTTTATATAATTTTAATGTTTGATTTATCTAAAATTTCCTTAGTGAAAAGATTTAAAAATGGTTCTTAGATTTGTTAACCTCTCCATATATATATATATATATATATATATATATATATATATATATATATATATATATATATATATATATATATATATATATATATATATATATATATATATATATATATATATATATATATATATATATATATATAGGGTATATGACTTATCAAGGTTATTAATTTTTCGGTATGTTCACATCTGGGTAACTATCTTTTTTTTGTATATATGTAGGTAACAAACTTTTTGGAAGTGTTCACATATGACCATTATGACCTGCTATAGCAGGTTAAATCCTAGATGTGAACTCTTTCAACAAGTTTGTTACCTAGATGTGTACAAAAAAAATAGTTACCCAAATATAAACAAAATGAAAATTAAAAATTAAATTACATGAATGGTCCTTGTGGTTTGGGGGAATTTATGGTTTTTGTCCCTAATTTATTTTTTTAACTTAAATGGTCCCTACTATTTATTTTTGTTGCGCATTTGGTCCCCGTCTTACCTAAAAATACTATTGTGCCCTTATTAATTTATTTTTTTAATTAATTTTTTTATCTATGTGTTTATTTTATACATATTTAAAAAAATTAATAGACTACACATATTTGTATATCATCGGATGATCTCTACTGTTTATTTTGAATTTTTTTTTTTTTTTTAACTTGGATAATCCTTACTGTTTATTTTTGTTACGCGTTTGGTCTTTGTCTTATCTAAAAATACTATTTTTCCCTTATTAATTTTCTTATTTATGTATTTATTTTTTATAAAAAAATTAATATACCCCAAATATATGTATCTTATCACCGTAAACCTGAAACCACATTTGAGAAATTTAATTTGAGTCTTACCATTCACCATCTCATCTCTGATCCTCCCCATCTTCTATTTCTTTTCCATCTTTAGTAACATCAACGTCTTCACCGTCCTTTTTTTTTGGTACTTCAACTCTGGAGAACCAACACCATAACCTACTGTCTCTTCATATTTAGTGGGTTGTAGTGTTGTTTCGACGGAGTTGAAGGACCTAAAAAAGAAGTGATGATAAAGACGTCGATATCACTAAAGATGAAAAATAAATAGAAGTTGAGAATGATGAAAGATGGGATGGTGAGGAGATACAGATATGTGAGGTCTACTAATTTTTCTTAAACATATAAAGCATAAGTACACAAATAAGAAAATTAATTAAAAAAATTAATAAGGGCACAATAGTCTTTTTAGGTAAGACAGGGACCAAGTTCGTAACAAAATTAAATAGTAGGGACCATCCGAGTTAAAAAATTAAATTAATTAAAAAATAGATAGTAGAGATCATCCGATGAGATACAAATATGTGTGGTATATTAATTTTTATAAATATGTAAAAAATAAACATAGATAAGAAAATTAATTAAAAAAATAAATTAATAAGGACACAATAGTATTTTTAGGTAATATGGGGACCAAACGCGCAACAAAAATAAACAATATGAACCATTTAAGTTTAAAAAAATTACTTAGAGATCAAAACCACAAATTCCCCCAAACTACAGGGACCATTCATGTAATTTAATTTTTACTTTTCGGTTTGTTCACATTTGGGTAACTATTTTTTTGTACAAATCTAGGTAACAAACTTGTTGAAAGCGCTCACATTTAGGATTTAACCTGCTATAGCAGGTCATAATGGTCATATGTGAACCCTCCCAAAAAGTTTGTTACCTACATATGTACAAAAAAAAGATAGTTACCCAGATGTGAACATACCGAAAAGTTAATTACCATGATAAGTCATATTCCCATATATATATATATATATATATATATATATATATATATATATATATATATATATAGTTTTAATGTTTGATTTATTTAAAATGTCCTTAGTGAAAAGATTTAAAAATGGTTCTTAAAGATGTTAACCTCTCCATATATATATATATATATATATATATATATATATATATATATATATATATATATATATATATATATATATATATATATATATATATATATATATATATATATATATATATATATAAAGAGAGAGAGAGGTGGATTCAATTGAGAAAATAAAAAAGGTTGAGAATGGGGGAATCATTCTCAGCCACTCATTTAATATAAGCATAAAAGACACGGTGGCAAACTTGTAAATATCGTAATAACCTTCAATCTCAAATACGTAACTATAGAAAATTTGATAACTGTTCGTTTAACATCAAAATTTTTCCTCCAACCTTCAATAATCATCCAGATTTCTTCAACTAAACCGAAATTTCTTCGCTGTTCATGAAATTGGAATCGGAGTTCTGGACTCGCAGTCACAGTCGACATTGACGGACTTAAAATCGGTACTCACAGGTTCCCAATCGGATTTTCGGAAATCAAAATCAAATTGAGAAATCGATCAGAGATAGGATGTCGCATCTGAAGTCGAAATCGGAAGTATATGATGATTTGGAATTGATAACTTGATGTTTTTAACATTTTTAAAATAGTTAACTTGTTTGCACTCCAACTGTTTGATGAAATGCATAAACTAAATTACCACGTTATATTCACATATGAATATGTTTTCTCACCTGAATCAGTATATGATTATTAAAAACACAAAACAAATATGCAAGTCTATATGTTATTCATATGTGAATAACATATAAAAATTATATATATTTGTCAAAATACCTTCAATATTCATAAGTGAATATACCTTGTAATATTCATATGTGAATATACTGTGTAATATTCATAAGTGAATATATCATATAATATTCACAAGTGAATATACTTTGTAATATTCACATGTGATATACCATGTAATACTATGTAATATTCACATATGAAATATCATTTAATACTCATAAGTGAATATAACATCTAATATTCACAAGTGCATATACTATATTAATATTCACAAGTGAATTCATCGTCCAATATTAAAATGTAAATATACTATGTTTATTATATGCTATATTCATATATGAATGATACTTAAATTGTAAAAAAAAAATCATACTTTTTATTCATAAGTGAATAACGAATGTACTGTAATAAAACATGATGCATTGTTATTCATTTATGAATAACGATAGCTGAAAATATAAAAAAATAAAATTTTTATTTTATCTTAAAACCATATCAATATGGATGTCTATTTGTAGAGAATAAAAAATTATGAATTTTGGTATATTTAAAATCATTTTGTGATAAAAATAGCTTACAAAAATTTAAAAAAACGAAAAAAACTATGTTTTTGTATATATTAAAGTAATGATTAGCATAGTTTAAGGAAAATATGTTATGTTGAAAAACACATGTGCATTCGTTTCCCATTTCCGTCGGTATATTGGAGGCTTTTGCGGTAAAAATAAATGGTTGGCTGAAAATGATTCCTCCATTCTCAACTTTTTTTTTTCTCAATTGAACTCTCCCATATATATATATATATATATATATATATATATATATATATATATATATATATATATATATATATATATATATATATATATATATATATATATATATATATATATATATATATATATTAGACTAAAATGAAGCGTTTGTATAAAAAAGGGTTTATTTTTTCTATATACCATTCTAAAATTACTTCGGACACATATCTAGTTTTAGGTGTAAGGATTGACAAAAATGCAAAAATGGTCCCTGTGGTTTGTCATTTTTTGTGGATATGGTCCAAACCTTTTGAAAATTGAATTTTTGGTCCTTATTGAGAGGTTTGTGTGTGGAACAGATCCCTGGAGTTAACCACCGTTTGTTTTTGGCTGTTAAACCCCTCATGTGCATTGCACACGAGGGCATAAATGTATTTTTACTCAAGGGGAGAGGGATGAACCAAATTCATCGATGGAAGCTCCAGCGGTGGCTGATATCACGAGGGGAGGGAAGGGCGTCGATCTCCGGCGACCCTTGTGGGCTTAATCATTGTCTGATCGGGAATGAAAAAACGAATGGGTCGATCGGCGAGCATATCACGAGAGGGGAAGGAACATGGCAGATTGACGATGATTTTAGGGGTGTTTGATGCTATGGAGCATGCAGAAACTTAAGAGGGTCATCGCCCTCTTGATCGCCGACAAACCTACACTCGCCTCAAGTGGAGGTTCTTCGATTGCAAATGAAGAGGAAAGACGGAGGGAGAACGACGGTATTGGGGGTGTTTTGGGGCGATGTTTTTCAGCAGGAGGAGGAGGGGTAGCTCCTCGATGGTTCACCACAAAACCGCCACTACCGGTGGTGCTTGGCTGGACCGAAGAGAAAAAGAAGAATGCAAGTAGCGGGGGGGAAGGGGGTGTCGTCGGTCTTGGTGGTGTTCTATGACAATGAGGGAGGCCGAGGGTGGGTTGAGAGGGTTGTTACAGGTTTAATCCAGTTGTTTCTTCTCTTTCTTTTCCGGTTATAATAATGGAAGGAAGATGGTGGTGGAGTTGTGGGAGACGACTGGTGGTGTTGGGGTTGCTGTGTGGTCGTGAGGAAAAGGGGGATTCCATGAAGCTCCTTCTTGTTTTGTTGCAGGTATACACGAGAACCAGAACCAATTTGTTCTTGGTTGGGAATGAAGATGCAAACAGACATAAAGAATCAATCAATTTTTACTGTAAGGGTTCAATTGTTGTTGGTTGTTTGGATCGTGGATTTTGTCATTGTTAATTTATGGTTGAGTGATATTTTGATTGAGTGTTGGGTTGAAGAACTTGTTCACGTAATCTTTTTAATTGTGATGTGCAAAATTATTTATGCCCATTGTTTCCTCTTGAGTAAAAAGACATTTATGCCCTTGTGTGCAATGCACATGTGGGGTTTAACAGCCAAAAACAAACGACAGTTAACTTCAGGGACCTGTTCCACATACAAACCTCTCAATAAGGACCAAAAATCCAATTTTCAAAAGGTTTGGACCATATCCACAAAAAATGACAAACCACAGGGACCATTTTTGCATTTTTGTCTATAAGGATTTATGAAATCTAAACTTTTGACCAATTTTGATTGGAAGTGATTTTGTTGCATGTTTTTATTTATTTTAAATTTTTATTTGAGTAATTTTTTTTTTAGTAAATTCGGCAAATGACCAAAATGTAAGTTGAGTTTGAAGAAAATTACCACAAAAATTAAGATTTCAGAAAATGACCATAGGTTCCGTAGAGGGGCTTCTGCGGAACCATAAACACATCTACGGAATGTGAACACCTCTGCGGATCTTGCTTTTTTTCATTTTTTTTTTCGTTTTTTTGTTTTCGTTTATTAATATATTTTTTTAATCACATAAGGTATTATGTGATTATTATGTAATTTTTTTTTCGTTTTTTCTTTTTCTTATTTAATTACCCGTTTATAAAGGTGTGTATTTAATAAAAATTATACAAATATTCTATGTTTTTTCATAAAATTACACACACTGGTATTTTAAATGATAAACATATTTTAAGTAGGTTACAAAAAATACTTTAAAAAACATAAACATACAACATTCATAATAAACATACTTTGAAATAAACTTTATTAAAATCTCTGCGGATCCTCTACAACTCTGTGGAATCTTTGTTTTTTGATTTTTTTTTTTTTTTCGTTTTTTCGTTTTTTTTGTGTTCATTTTCATTTATTAATATTAATTTTTTTAATACCTTATGTGATTATTATGTAAAAAAATTGACAAAAAAAAAAAAGTTAAAAATAATGAAATGTTTTATATAATACGTTTGCTACTGATGTATGTTTTCCATGTATTTTTACTGTTTCGTATTTACAAATCACTCTCCACAAACACAATGAAAAAACAATTTCTACTAGTAATTGAAACTCACAAAAACCCATTAAAATACATCTATAACTAATCCGTAGATGTGTACACAGATCCGTAGATTTGTACACATATCCGCAAAAGTGTATACTGATCTGCAGAGGTGTACATTGATCCTCAGAGGTGTACACACATCTGCAAAGGTGTATACTGATCCTCAGAGGTGCACACTGATCCGCAAATGTGTACACTGATCCGCAAATGTGTACACTGATCCACTGATAACAGTTATGTGGATTGTCAAACAGTTCTGTGGACTGATATTAAACATAAGTTCATTATTTTTAACCTCTTTTTGTCAACTTTTTTTACATAAAACATAAGGTATTAGTGTATTAAAAAAATTAATATTAATAAACGAAAACAAAAAATAGAAAAAACGAAAAAACGAAAAAATAAAAATTAAAAAACTTAAGATCCGCAGAGGTTTTTAGGTTCTTCAGAGGCAAACGTATTACATAAAACATTTCATTATTTTTAACATTTTTTTGTAGATTTTTTTACATAATAATCACATAAGGTATTAGTGTGTGTGTGTGTGTGTATATATATATATATATATATATATATATATATATATATATATATATATATATATATATATATATATATATATATATATATATATAAACGAAAATGAACGCAAAAAAAAAAAAAAAAAAAAAAAATACCGGTGTGTAATTTTATAAAAAACATAATATATTTGTTTATGTTTTTTTAAAATATGTTTTGCAACCTATTTAAAGTATGTTTATTATTGAGAATACCGGTGTATGTAATTTTATAAAAAAGATAATATATTTGTATAATTTTTATTAAACACATAACTTTTATAAACGGATAATTAAATAAGAAAAATAAAAAACAAAAACAATTCTTTTTTACATAATAATCACATAAGACCTTATGTGATTAAAAAAACTATTAATAAACGAAAACAAAAAAAGAAAAAAAAACAAATAAATAAATATGAAAAATAAAAAACGAAAACAATTTTTTTTACATAATAATCACATAATACCTTATGTGATTAAAAAATATATATTAATAAACGAAAAAAAAAAGAAAAAAATCAAGATCCGCAGAGGTGTTTATGGTTCCATAGATTCCCTGTGGTCATTTTCTGAAATGTACATTTATGTGGTCATTTTCTTCAAACTCACCCCTCTTCAGAGCCTTCAATGAAGTTTATTTCAAAGTATGTTTATTATGAAGGTTGTATGTTTATGTTTTTTAAAGTATGTTTTGCAACCTATTTAAAGTATGTTTATTATTCAGAATACCGGTGTGTGTAATTTTATAAAAAACATAATATATTTGTATAAATTTTAATAAACACATAACTTTTATAAACGGATAATTAAATAAGAAAAATAAAAAACAAAAACGAAATTTTTTTTACCTAATAATCACATAATACCTTATGTGATTAAAAAAACTATTAATAAACGAAAAAAAAACGAATAAATAAATAAGAAAAATAAAAAACGAAAACAATTTTTTTTACATAATAATCACATAATAACTTATGTGATTAAAAAAAATATATTAGTAAACGAAAAAAAAAAAAAAAAAAACCAAGATCCGCGGAGGTGTTCATATTTCGCAGAGGTGTTTATGGTTCCACATAACCACCTCTGCGGAACATGTGGTCATTTTCTTCAAACTCACCCTATATTTTGCTCATTTGCCGAATTTTCTATTTTTTTTACCATTCACCCACACTCTCTCTCTCTCTCTCTCTCTCTCTCTCTCTCTCTCTCTCTCTCTCTCTCTCTCTCTCTCTCTCTCTCCACTTTTTTTCCATTCTTCTTATTCCTCCTCCTCCTCCCCGGTTTTTTCTAAGTTTTTATCCGAGCAAGTATATTTTTTCATTTAAAACATATAAAATAAAATATTAATCAAATTTAAATATTTATAAAAGTTTTAATAGTCATGCCACATCATACTTAATGTAGATTAAGAATTAATTGATGTCCTAATTTTAAGATAAATACAATTAGATTTCTTTTCTATTTGACTTGATATGATTTGATATAAAATTAAAGACAATATAATTTATTCTATTATACAATAATACATTTAATAATCAATGTTGTAAGCTGATACATGATAGAGTGGATTTCATAAAATAGGTTGTGTTTTTATTATTTTTCTATTAGTTTTATTATATAATATATTTTTTTTTACAAAAATACAATTAGATATTATAGGTAATTTATTTTATTATAATAAATATGATAATTATATTTATATTATATAATATAAATTGTTACTCCTATTAAAAGCAAATATATTGTTTCGTGAAATTCCTTTAATTAATGAATCTTTTTTCTGAAAAAATAGAACTCCTGCAAATACTCATTAAATGTTTGATAAAGTATTTTTAGACAAAATATATCTATTAATTATTTAGTTTGCTCTTTTTAAAATATAAAATGAAAATAAAATATAAATAAGAAAAAAATGTACAATTAAGAATGACGCAACCACCAACCACCACCATCCACCTCTACCACCCATCATCTACCACCCACCTTGTAACATCCCAAAATTCAAAATCAAAATTTTCATTTTTAATTAAGTTATTATAAAACCAACAGTAAAAAGACATCCATAATAACATTCCATGTTAAAACCCAAAGTGTTAATAATCAAAACATGTTATCATAAAGCAATATCAAAGTGTAATCCCAAAGATCTCATGTGCAGAAAACATAGTGTGATTCGTTGCGATCGTCGGCTCATTTCCCTTGAAAACGAAGTACTTAAAACAAAAACTGAAATCCGTAAGCACGAAGCTTAGTGAGTTCCCCCATCATACCACATAACATACAAATAACATACTATCAGGCATATCTGGGTGCCCGACCTACCCCTTCAGTCTCTTTCAACAGGTAACCGTCTAGCATATTTGGGTGCTGGCTTACCTTTTTGGTCTCTTTCAACCGATAATGGCCTAGCATATTTGGGTGCTGGCCTACCCCTTCGGTCTCTTGTTGGATTAGGTGTCTAAGCCCATAACTATAATTGGTGTGTACTTGACCCGAAATAGCATGATCTACTTTGGGTTGCATTCACCAAAACAGTATGATAGGATGGATAATTGAGAAAGAGGTTATTTGTAATTTATTATATTAATATAAGTATAATATATTAATTGTGAAATCATATTATTTAATTAGTATTAATCAACAATTAATTTGTAATTAATTTAGTGATCAAAAGAGACTAATTAAATTGATAGGGACTGATTATGTAAATCAGTGATACATATGGTTTGGGCTATTGATCCATGATGGGCTAAGTTTAGGTAAGAGTCCATGAAGAGTTAGTCCATATAGATTATATATCATAAGCCTAAGTGTAAGAATTAGGGTTACATATGACTCTTGGATTCTATATATATATATATATATATATATATATATATATATATATATATATATATATATATATATATATATAATCCCTTGGCCTAAAATTATATACACTATTCTTCTTAGAGAAACTATAACCGATTTTGAGTGCGTACAATCTCTCTCTCAATTTCTCCAATTGTTAGTGGTTTTTTGTGAACCATTTGAGGCATCACACTTGAGGTGTTAGTTCTTAAAGGCTAAATACAATAAGCGATAATCTTCTAACTATTAGTTTATATGATTCAAATATCAAATTGTATGCTAGTTGTAGACTTCATGCTTTGTATAATTTTATTGCATGCATAACTAGAGAGAACTTAAATCCAAAGCATTAGGGTTGTATATACACCATAAGGATGTTAGAGTACATAAAACCCAAAAGTGGTATCAGAGCCATAGGTTGTTTTCTATTATATAGATGCATTGGTTGATTGTTCAAAGAAAAAGAAAATCGTTTTTTTTTTTGGAATCTGACAGGTGACCACAATGTGGTGGACCATCAATGTGCAGATTTTCAAGGCTTTGGCTATTTTTGGATTAGGATTATTACCACAAACTATTTTGGACTGTTAAAATTCGTTTTTTCTGATATGATAATGATTATCCCATCCAATTAAAAGATAAATTTTCAAATCATGAAATTATTACTAGTTCATATGATAAGCTAATTGTTTGGAATATTTTGATTTGAAGTTATCTTGCTTTAAGAGTTAGAGTAAGTCAAATTTGTAAAAGATAAAATTATGATTAATTTATTGGTTTTAAAATTTGATCTAAATATTTTTAGGAGTTACAAAATTTGTCATCAAGTTTTGGAACTCAAAAGTTTTTTTTATGGAGTTACAAATCTTGTCATCAAGTTTGGAACTCAAAAGATTTTCAAGAGTTACAAAACTTGCCCTCAAGTTTTTAAAGTTGAAAAGTCACATTTATGGAATATTGAAAAGTTTTCAAAAGGTGCAACTCTTGGGTTCACAACTTAAAAAGTTAATTAAATAGTTTTAGTTTTGAGTTTTGTATTTGGAACCTTGATGTCTTTTTGAATAGTTCAAATTGCCTCTTATGGATTGTATTAAATTAATTAAAATTTTTAATTAAACGAGAAGATTAATAAATCCATAATAACATGGTTTAAGGTTAAATAAATTAAGAATATAATTTATTAATAGATTAAACCACCTAGTATTTTAAATGTGTAAAATACACCCTTATACTATATAAAATTAAAAGTTTAATACATTATATATGTATAAGTAAAGATCAGTCTTATCGTTAGAACGCCTCATTCATGAAGCTGGTCTATAAGGGTGTTTAAGGAAATTGCCTATATCAAGGAGCACGTCAGCTTCTCGGTATGTACGACCTTGGACTCCATGATTGCCAGGGCGCGAGAGAGGGAGATCGATTTGGAGCACCTCAAGAAGAGGTAGGCAGAGACTGTGCAGGTTACGGGGGTTTCGAGGAAGAAACCCAAGGGATTCAACTCTAGGTCGAAGGGCCAATAGTGTGACATCCTCATTTTCATGGCCAGAAAATATAGATTTTGTTTATGCTTAAAAATCAGAGTATCTCTTTCAATAAAAACGTTGCAGAATTTGTTCCCAGAAAAACATGATAATTTCATTATCAAATCATTTCAGAAGAAATGTATTTTTATTCCTTTTAAAACATTTGGGATGTCATCGTCAATACAGAAACAAAAACATAAACAGAAGTTACATTCATTTACACTAGTGATCTATATCTCCTTAATCTCTCAGTGTAATGTAACTTCACATCGTCACCTGTGATACAAGTAAACAGAGTGGGTTAGGTTGGGAAACCTGGTGAGTACATAGGGTTTTCAACCCACAATAATATAATTAATATGTTTAATCATCAAACAATTAACCTAATTATCCATACCCATTATCTTCTTTATTTCTAAGTACCTTCCCTAAGGATTTATCCTAAGGGTCATCTCCTATATTATATTTACCTCCCATCTCCTTACATCGCATTTCCTTATATGTTTGTTCCTAAGGAATCTCCCTAAGGATCATCGCCTTCATCGCATAGACAATATTGATTCAGGGATTACTCCCTCTATACGTGCCAAACAAGGGTTAAGGTATCATCGCATGAATACGTAGTTACAACATCGCCTGAACTCGTAATTCATAGTAAGGGGTTAGAGTATCATCGCATGAATACGTAGTTACAACATCGCATGAACTCGTAATTCATCACCTACAGGTTATGAGTCTTCTGGTGTTTCCACGGGGTTATCTATAATAGTCCGTGGTCGCCATCTATACTCTGGTAGATGACTACATCTCCAAATTGTTGGACTAGGTTATAGTATCCTTCATTCTACATCACCGATTCATCATCACATATCTATCATCACTTATCAATTATCATTTTATTTCATCACACATCAACTATTTCATCTACCCATATTTTATCCCAACATATTTGTAGATATAAAATAAATATATAGATTAAATCATTTAAAACATGTATACAATTATTCATCGAGCATAGACAGCAAGTATCCAGATAATATGCACACATGACACGTAATTTATATAAAATACTTCATATCTATGTGTAAGATGAAAGTAACTACGCACTCACTTGTTAAAGTGATGATTCCAAACTTGGACAACGCTTCGTTTCTTAATAATATAATTTCCTTCGACGAAACCTAATATTATTACCACTAGATTTTAGTCTAATATTTACCGTGACTAATTATTAGTCTTAGCATTATTATTATTATTATTATTATTATTATTATTATTATTATTATTATTATTATTATTATTATAAGCGTTTAAATAATATTTCCAACCACTATGTACAGACAGGGGCCATAAATAAAACACCGGAGGGCAGGACCATTTTGGCATATAGCACTTCTAAAATCCAACAACCCTATGCGGCCCTTTAAACTAGATTCTCCGTACCGTGAGTGGTTAAAAAGATATTATAACGACACTTATATAACTCATAATAATAGCCCAAATAATTAGTATAAGGTCCTAATAACATTACTATATTTTAAATAAAAGCTATATTATAAATAGTGTAGGCGTAGCACACTTACAATGAGTTTTTATTAAAAAAAAACTGGGTTTCGCTGGAGCAGCATTTCCAAGTCGAAAGCTCTTCTTCTTGGAGCCGTCGAGTGCTCCGGGGTTTCCTTCTCGTGCTATGGAGGTTCCCTTGACTTGCGAGGGATTTAAGTAGGCTAGAGAGAAGTTAGAGAGAGAAAGAGAGGTTATGGTGTGAAGAAAATATGAAAGATTTATCCTTTATTTATAGGGAATTTATCGTAGAGTAGTCTCTAAGCTTCGTGTGAATCTTCTGCGTACAAGTTGCGTTTTCTATGTTATTTATATCCATGCATTGGTATTTACGACTACTACAACTTTCATTTAGACCCTGTCGGCTAATTCTCATTGTGCCTCAGATTTACAAAACTGTATTCGAATTCGCCGCGCTCGAAAAGTAAAGACTAAGTTTCGTCCATATCTTTCGCATACGAGCTATGTTTTTGACGTTATTTATATCCACATGTTGGTATCTATGAGTACTATAACTTTCATTTAGACACCGTTGGCTAATTGTCATTCTATCTCGGATTTACAAAACTGTATCGAATTCGCCGCGCTCGAAGAGTAGAGACTAAGCTTCGTCCATATCTTTCGACTACGAGCTCCGTTTTCGAATGTCTTTTTATCGTTTAACTCCTATTAATGATATCTTCATTTCTTGTTTAGATTATTTTGTCTGAAAATCGACCGATCTAAAATTCGAATTTTCGGGCGCTCTACTATTATGCTAAATCTTAGAAAAATCATAACTTCCTCATACGAAGTCAGATTTGGGCGTTCTTTTTATGGACGCTCTCAGTTTAACATATTCTACGACTTTTTTTTAGATTACCAAGGCTAAAAATTCCTCTATCATAAATTCACTATTTACATCTCCTAGTACCGTGTCAGTTTTGCCGAAAAACTTCAACGGGTCATAATTTCTTCGTTATAACTAGGATTTCGGCGTTCTTTATATGTACGAAACCATTGTGACCTATACTATAACTTGGTTAATATTATTTAATCTAAGTAATCATATATTAAAAAGTCATGTTTGATGCTTATTGTCTCTAAATTGACTAGCTCGAATCTGCGGACGTTACAAGCAGGGTCGGGACCGTTGTGGAAAATGCAGTCGGTCACATGAGGATTTTGCCATACTGGGCCGGGTTCAGGCTGCTATAAGTGCGGAAGAATGGGCATTTTGGTAGAGATTGTGCTGCCCCTACTCCTGCGGTTTAGATATCAGACTTGATTTGCTTCCATTGCAATCAGAAGGGCCATAAGAAGGCCAATTGCCCCAGATTGACGACTAATGCAACGGCATCAACAGTGGCACCAACTCTGGCAACTACACGGGTTATGGATGGCCGGAAGGTCAAGTCGGAGGCTCCAGTGGTACGGATCCGAGCATTTCAGCTAACAGCCGAGGAGGCACGCGATGCACCCGATGTGGTGGTGGGTATGATTTCGTATATCATTTTTATGTTATGTTGTTGTGATTTTGATATATTATGTATGTGCTTTGTTTACGGTCGTTCCATGTAAACGGTATCCCAATTCAGGTGTTGTTTGATTCGGGTGCTACCCGATCGTTTGTCTCTCTAGCGCTTAGCAAGAAGTTTCCCGAGTCTTCGGGCATGTTGAATTGCCCTCTAGAGGTCGACACTGCGGACGACCGGTCAGTGCGAGCATCAGAGGTCTACCGGGATTGTGTTTTGAGGCTGTTCGGGGAACGTTACCTGGTAGAATTGGTTCCTATACCTTTGCGGGGGAACAAGGTTATCATCGGTATGGATCGGCTAAGCCTTAATGGTGCAGTGATTGACTGTGTGCAGTAGTTGGTGCGGATCATAACCCTAGGTGGGGGAGAGTTGGTGATTCAGGGCATGAGGCCACATCAAGGATCGGCTTTATGTTTGACAGTGAGGGCTAGGCGCTACTTTAAGCAGGGTTGCGCATGATTCGCCGCTTATGTTACAGATACCCGGGAGGCGGGTAAGGCGACGGTGGGCGATATGCCCATGGTATGAGAGTTTGCGGATGTATTCCCCGAGGAGTTGCCTGGAATACCTCCAAACAGGCAGGTGGAGTTCAGGATCGACCTCATCCCTGGTGCGGCTCCGATAGCCAAGGCACCGTATCAGTTGGATCCTCCCAAGATGCAGGAGTTGTCTACACAGCTGCAGGAGCTGTTAGACAAGGGATTCATTAAACCGAGCAGTTCTCCCTGGGGAGCCCCGATTCTGTTTGTGAAGAAGAAGTATGGGTCACATCGGATGTGCATAGATTATCAGGAGCTGAATAAGGTAACGGTGAAGAACTGTTACCCACTTACAAGGATCGATGACCTCTTTGACTAGCTTCAGGGAGCATCTTGGTTTTCCAAGATTGATTTGCATTTAAGTTATCATTAGATGAGGTTCAGGGAGGAGGATGTGCAGAAGACTGCTTTCCGGATGCGTTATGGTCACTATGAGTTCGTGGTGATGCCCTTTGGGCTCACGAATGCTCCAGCCGCGTTCATGGATCTCAAGAACCGCGTGTGCAGACTGATATTGGATCGGTCTATGATAGTTTTTATTGATGACATCTTGGTTTATTCCAAGACACGGGAGAAGCATGAGGAGTACTTGCGGGAGGTTCTGGATACCCAGAGGAGGGAGAGCTTGTATGCCAAGTTCTCCAAGTGTGAGTTCTGGTTGCGCGAGGTGCAGTTTCTTGGGCATCTTGTCAACCACGACGGGATTTCGGTTGACCTAGCCAAGGTTGAGGCCGTGATGAGGTGGGAGGTTCCGAGGTCTCCTTCCGAGATTCGGAGCTTCATGGGACTGGCAGGCTACTATCGGAGGTTCATTCAGGACTTATCCAAGATAGTCGTGCCCCTGATCAGATTGACGAGGAAAGTCGTGGTCTTTTGTTGGGGGCCTAAGCAACAGGCCGCATTCGATACTTAAAGACAGAGATCGTGCGAGGTGGCAATCTTAGCCCTGCCCGAGGGAATGGAGGATTTTGTGGTATATTGCGATGCGTCCATCTCAAGATTGGGCGTGGTATTGATGCAAAGAGGGCATCTTATTGCATACGCTTCGAGGTAGCTGAAGCCTCACGAGGCGAACTATCCAACGCATGATTTGGAGTTGGGGGCTGTTGTGTTCGCCCTCAAGATTTGCCGTCATTACTTTTATGGGGTTCCTTGTACCATTTACATGGACCACAAGACCCTGAGGTATCTCATGGACTAGCCAAATCTAAATATAAGGCAACATCGGTGGCTGGATGTGGTAAAGGATTATGATTGTGAGATCCTCTACCACCCGACGAAGGCCAATGTTGTGGCCGACGCGCTTAGCCGCAAGGCAGTGCCGATCAGAGATATCTGTATGAGGATGACGGTGGTGACTCCGCTGTTGGAGCAGATCCGGTAGGCCCAGCAGGAAGCCATAAAGGAGGAACATTAGAAGAGCGAGCGAATCGTGGGTCAGGTTTCCTCCTTCGACTATTATAGTCGGGGATTATTCAATTTGCACCGAAGGGTGTAGGTCCCATATCATGGAGGCGTGCGTCAGACGTTGATGGAGGAGGCGCACAAATCCAGGTTCTCTATTCATCCTGGGGCGACGAAGAGTATAGGGAACTTCGTCTTGACTATTGGTGGCTCGGTATGCAGAGGGACGTGGCTTGGTTTGTGGAGAGGTGCCTAACGTGCAGAAAGTTCAAGGCTGTGAACCAGAGACCTCACGACAAGGTCTAACCATTGGATATTCCGCTGTGGAAATGGGAAGATATTACGATGGGTTTTATCACGAAGCTTCCCAGGACCGTGCGAGGCGTAGATTCGATTTGGGTCATCGTTGATCGATTGACCAAGAGCGCCCATTTTATTTCGATTCAGGAGAGTATTTTGGCCAAAAGGTTGGCAGATATCTATATCAGGGAGGTGGTGGCGAGGCACGAGGTGCCAGTTTTGGTGATTTCAGACAGAGATGTGCGGTTCACTTACAGGTTTTGGAAGAAATTTCATGACGAGCTGGGTACTCGTCTGCATTTTAGCACCGCCTTTCACCCGCAGATAGATGGTCAGAGTGAGCAGACCATACAGACCTTGGAGGACATGCTGCGGGCGTGTGTTCTAGACTTTGGAGGTAGTTGGGATACATACCGTCCACTGGAAGAGTTCTCCTTTAACAATAGTTATCATGCGAGCATCGACCGTCCTCCTTTCGAGATGTTGAATGAGAGGAAGTGCAGGACCCCGATATTCTGGGGAGAGGTTGGGAATAGGGTCATGGGGAGTACCGAAGTGGTACTCAAGACTACGGAGAGGATCCAACAGGTCTGGAGCAGGCTTCAAACTGCTCAGATTCGGCAGAAAAGTTATGCCGACAAGCATCAGTCGGACTTGGAGTTCTAGGTCGGGGACATGGTGCTCCTGAAGGTGTCGCCTTGGAAGGTCATCATTCGATTCAGGAAGCGGGGCAATCTGGGCCCCAGGTATATCAGACCCTTCAAGGTTATAGCCTGGGTGGGCAAAGTGGCGTATAGGCTGGACCTGCCAGCCAAAATCAGTCAGATGCATAGAACTTTTCACGTCTCCTAGTTACGGAAATGTTTGGTGGACGATTTAGCAATGGTACCTTTAGAGGATACTCAGGTTGATAACAGCCTGAATTACATCGAGCGGCCTTTCGCGATCCTCGACCGGAGTTTGAAGGATTTGAGGAACAAGAGGGTCGAGCGGGTGAAGGTGCAATGGCAGCATGGTTGGGGGTTAAGGCTTCAGATCTAAGTCAATGAAGGAGTTACAAGGTAGAAAAGGGCTACTTTTGCACCCATAGAAGCCCCCATGCAACTTAAGAGTCCCTTTTAGATCTTTTTCGGCTCAAAGTCCCATGCATGTACGTAAAGTTCGTAACTTTACGTGCTAGATCGAGTTTAGGGACCTAGATTTATCATTTAGACGAGAGTTGTACACCAGTTGTTCTTGCAACTCTGCGAGACTAGGACAGGACTGGTTCATAGGATGAGGATAAACTCAGCGAGTTGTTCATACAACTTGGCGAGTCAGATGAAGGATGCTTCGATTGTTTATATACAAGGATAACTCGTCGAGTCATTGCTAAACTTGACGAGTAGAGACGTGGATGAGGACGTTTAAAAGGATAAGGAATCGACGAGTTGGCAGCCCAACTCGGCGAGTCAAGTCAACTGGAAGTTGACTTTTGACTTTGACTTTGACTTTGACTTGGACTTGGACTTAGTTAGGGGTAAAATGGTCATTTTACCCTAAGAATAGATATCTGACTCTGATAAAGTGTTTCGTGGGGATTATAGCCAGAGGAATTTCATAGCAGCAGCAGATAGAGATTTCCCGCGTAGGTTATCAGCAGCTACTCGTTCAAGGTGAGTTACCTTCCAGTAGGGTGGGTCTAAGGCCACAATGTCGGCCCAACAACAAGGGTATTTGGTAGATAATTGTGTTTGTGATAATTATCTTGGTATGGTTATGTGCTTTGGTCATGAGATATTCCTGTATGATATGTTATGTGTGTTAATAGTAGTGGTAGGGATTAGTCTTTCCCTGACAAAGGTCTTTAGGATCGAGGGGTAGGTCTATACCCAATTATGCCTGAATGTACGCTTATATCTTGCTATTGTATGATAGTGGTAGGGGTGACATAGTCCCCAGTTACTAGTTGAAAGATTCCGATGACAGTTACCGGTTGAAAGATACCGATGATAGTTACCGGTTGAAAGATACCGATTGAAAGACACCGATGACAGTTACTGGTTGAAAGATACCGATTATATTATTTGGTGTGTGGTATGATCGGGGAACTCACTAAGCTTTGTGCTTACAGTTTCAGTTTTGGTTTCAGGTACCTCTTCGTCTAGGGGAAGGAGTCGGCAGTGTAGCAGCGCATCACACATTCATACATGATTTCCGTAATGAGCTTTTGAGATTGTACTCTGATTTCCATCACTTATGATGTTATGATTTTGAGACACGACATTGTGGTTTAAACCTGATGTAATATTGATAAAGTTTTGTTAACATATTTTATGATTTACTTAATTTAAAAATGAAATTTTTGGTCTCAAATTTTGGGATGTTACATGGTCTCCATTACTCATGATTGACCCAACCCTAAAGTCAACAAAAGTCAAACTCGAGTCAACAGTCCATGTTTTACCTAACTCGCCGAGTGCACCCATGTGACTCGTCGAGTCCACTTGTTTCCTCGGAAGTCTCGTGAAGGTCCAGCTGAAATCGTCGAGTTGACCCCCAACTCGCCAAGTTTTCGCATGATCAAGCTCATTGGGACAAATCCTCACTGACTCGTTGAGTCAGGCCATGGACTCGGCGAGTCCCTTCGATCTGATTTCTTATTCACATGATTTACGGCATATCTATCACTCCAAACACTAGATCTACCATCCTAAGGCTTGATTGACATGTAAAGCTTCGATCTTGACACTCATGCATGGTGATTTTACTCCAATCTACCAATATATGTTCTCGTAAGGTGTTTAACACCATTCTCCTTATATAGATGAATAAATTTGGGGCTTTTGGGCTCTAGGGATCTCACAAGGTCCAGTTCTGAGGTTTAAACCTCTACACAACTTAGTATTCTCAAAGTCCCAAATAGTATGTGATGAAAACCCTGACTTCTCAACTCATGAGATCTAACCAAATAAAGGGGAAAGATTCAAGCTTCTTACCTTCCTCTTCTAGCTCTGGACGAAAAGGCTTGAACCCCAATAGCTCCTTCGTTTTTCTTGATGAAGAAACTCCTATTCCTCCTCAAAGATGCACTAAAATCCTTCAAGGTTAGTTTGGAGACTCTTTTAGCTCACTACACTCGTTTAGGGTTTCACACAGAAGGGTTAGGCCGCTAGTGAGGCAGAAATGGGGGCATCAGTTCCCTTATATAGGCCCCAACCTCGGGATATTAGGGTTTCTATGCCTAACACCTACTCGGCGAGTCGGCTCTCTGACTCGTCGAGTCCATTTATTAACCCCACTTGGACAACTCGACGAGTTGGACTCACAACTCGTCGAGTCACTCCATAAATCTCAAAATTAAACACACAATAATATACCTGAAAGTATGGATGTTACAATTCCCCCACCCCCACTTGAATTTGATTTCGCCCTCGAAATCGCTCCTCAACAACACATAGATCGAACCGAATAACTGAAAAGCACCACCGGAAGGATCTCATACCACACAACTATCTTCCTCCATGGACACCTGAATCCAAACAGGAACTCCCAACCCCAGAAAAGGATAGAGCCTTCTTCCGCTACGATTCTCCTTCTGACTCTCTCCAGAATCTGGAAACTCTAGTGGCCTATCTCACTGCCAGACTGCCCTCTCAAGATATCACCATGTTATTTGCTCCTCGAATAACAAACCTCGATACCTCATTGCCCCTCTAATTCTTTCATTGCGACTGATATAAATAATTCAATGCCCAAAGATTGGCTACCGATCACTCATACCATACATATTAAACAATCCATATCATACTCCAGGGAATGAAAGGATCACATCACACCAGGGACCCATCCACTGTACTGCAATCAAAACCCATCTAAACAATGAACTCTCAACACCCAATCCTGAGACACAAGAAAATGATCATGCTTGCTCAGAAGTAGCCTTTGACATCTAACAATCATAAATCCCATCTCCCTTATCAAATATCCCTTTCAACACTGAGCACTAGGTCATCTCCCGACCCAACAATTGAACCTCCAAAGGTTACCTATTGCATACCCCAAAACGTCTCATTGACTTCCTTCTCACACTAAGGTGCTGTTTGTTTTTTTGAAGTCAAAATGTCTGCAGTCTGCGGACCACATCTACAAGCCTCTGCGGCAGAAGAGGTGGACAAAATGTCTGCAGTCTGCAATAAGAAGACAGTTTGTTTTTAATGTTTGCGAGCTGTTAAAATAAATTAAAATTTTAAACTTAATTTCATGTCATAAACATTAAAAACGCATTTTTAACAAAGAAAAAAGAAAAAAGAAACTGCACGGTGGCCCGTGTTTTTTTTTTGGTTTAGGTTAAAATGAGGTCTGAAGACCTTTGAAGACAGTGACCCATGTCTGCGCCAAGAAGACCTCGCGCAGACGTTTTCTGATCTACGCACTTCCAAAAAGCAAACAATCTGCGAGGGCATATGTCTGCGCATTGTCTGCGCGGCACAGACAAAAGTGATTACGCAGATCTTCACACAAAAAACAAACATCCCCTAACTATCACAGCCCAGTGTGACACATAAGTCACAAAGTTTACTTAACCCCAAGCGAATACTACAACCCCAACTAAAATCATATCACCCTCGATAGAAACGAAGTGACCCACACAGGTCTAAGACATGAGATGACACACAATACCTCTCAAAATGGAACCCACCTCTAAGTCCTTAATCTTATTCTCTTTCTCAATACACCACTAGAGCCAACTCAAACTCGAGATTCTGGCCTGACGCAAAATTGGAACCACTCATTTCCAATCTGATACTAGACCCGTACCTGCAATTCACAAATTTATGCCCACACCACGTCTCCAATTCCTTCCACTTACGATAATCCCTCCTCAACCTGGGATACAACAATCCTCGACCAAAACTGAGACCCCAGTCTCTCCCCTGGTCCGACAACCAGGTTCCAGAAGACTCAAGTGGCAAGGCTACCCAAGCATAAGAACTCCTCTCCGTCCTACTCTATCTAGCGAATCCCATAGCTCCCTGTATATTCATAACGATTCTCTCTTGCTCGCTGGCTAGTGAAAGCTACGGTTCCCCCTAGTTCCACAATACTCTCTCGTTAACCAGTGAAAACTACGGCTCCCCGTAGTTTCACAACGCTCTCCCTATGACCAGTGAAAGCTACGGCTCCGTGCAGTTTCACAATGCTCACTCGTTGTTTGGTGAATACTACGGCTCCCTGCAGTATCACCACACCCTCTTGCTGACTAGTAAATACTATGGCTTCCCATAATATCACCACACTCTCTCGCACTAACTCATGGATGCTATAGCTCCCCGTAGTCTTACAACACTTTCTCTTACCACCCCACGATCTTATCTTCAAGTAGACGTAACACTACATTCACTAACTCGTGCTCCGCGGCCCAGCATAGATAGGTGCACACTCCCATCCAAAATAAGCATCACTACTCCCGACGGCAACCACCGTGACAAAACTCCTTTTCTCGCTACAATTCACATTTTTAGATAATCTCGCTTGATTTCAAATAGCCGAAGGGGTCCCACTAGAACCATAGATACTTGATACACCACTTTCCATCTCAAACTCAAGACTCAAAATACTATGAAATTTAGGACATCATACTCGGATACCTTGGTACACCATCACAGAACCTCATGATGTCTTGCCTTAACCACTAATCTCATACTCACGACATCATACTCAGATACTACAATGTACCCTCTCAGAATCTCACAACCGATCTTCTTCTCGCACAACTTGTAACTTCGGAATATTCCCACCTCACAAATTGAAACATAGAGGAATCGTCAATAACTGAAAACACGTTGACGAAAATCCAAAGCTCCACCCTCTACTGATCACCGCCCATATAAACTACTCACATCGACTCTGAGATTGGTTAACAAATCAACTGTTGTCCCTTCTGGAGTATAAACCACAATTTATAATTATACCCGCAAATATCATCTATTGCAACCCCGAACTTGGTGTCCCAACCACCTCGAACTCAACAATTGCAATCCCAAAAAAATCCCTATCCATAATAAATTCTCTGGCCAACGGCCACCTGTTATGGGTTCTCTCATCCTTCCTTAAGCACATACCCGTACATCACCCTGCCTTGCACCTCGCCTCACCCACCAATAACCCAAGTCTCATGTGTTCGGACCACGAATCTCCATAACCAGTTTTCTAAATGCACTTTGAACGGATCGTGGATCCTCTCAATAGAATACTCAGTTCTCCACCACTCAGGGTTCGAAGCATCACCAATTTGGCATACCACCAATCTACTCCATAGATTGTTTCACAAGGTATATCACACTTGACTCTTGGAACGTACCATATAATCACTTCAATGATATTCCCAATGGAACCAAGAAACTCCAAATATCCCATAACTCAGAAAAGAATCTCATAATCCTTCTAACATGATTGCCTCTAGTCATCTCGAAGCCTCATACTGATATATCGTCGGATACCCCAACTGTTATGAATTAGTCATGACTCTCGGTCTGGAAATAATGCACTTAACACACACTTCGTATCTGACTCCTCGACAAGCCTACCATCATGGGAATCATCATAAAAGCAAGAGATCCCACTCTCAGAGTCGGTACACAACAAAGACAACGAGGGCCACCGCCCGGATATACTCCTCTTAACCACCTGAAACCGCTACTAAAAGTATGCCTCCCCAAAAGGCACCTCCATGTTATCTTCCATCATATACCCACAAATGAATTTCTCATTGTGTAATAAATACCTCGTAGCAAACATATTGCCCAAAATACTCTGGTGAAAAGGTTGCAAGCTGATGCTACCTCACGGGGTTTACCCCCATACTCTAAAAACTGGAAGCTTGTCATCTCTTTTTCTTCTCCCAGGAAACGGGGACAATGCAACTCTTGTTACAGAATATGACACCTCATCCTTCAGTCGATTTCTCAACTCAGACGACGATCCTCCAATAAGAATCATTTCTACTCATCCCTGAGTCTTGTAACTCCAACTGGTATCTCACCAAAAATCTCTCAGATACTAACTCGATTTCCCCCTCAAGGTATGCTCTATTGAGACTCATTCAACATGGCCCTCAAGACCCACAATCTATCACATCTAATCCTAGTCTAATCAAATTTAACTGGATAACTAGTAAAACTAGAAGCACTAACTGCCACGAATCATGGTATTCAAACCATGTGACCATCTCTCGATCTGCTACAAATCATGGTACTCGAACCATGTTATCTCTTCCTAATCTGCTATGAATCATGGTACCCGAACCATGTTATCTCCTCTCAATCTACTAAGAATCATGGTACACGGACCATGTTATCTCCTCTCATTCTGCTATGAATCATGGTACCCGAACCATGTTATCTCCTCTCAATCTGCTACTTAGAACCTCTGGAAGTCTCCCTATTTCGAGTACGGGTCCTCTGCTTTCAGTAGTACGAGCCCGTACTACCTTCCACATCTACCCATACTTTCCACACGGATCTTCCCAGATTTCCTAAGTAGCTGCTCAACCTTATCGATCACCAATCCCGTTAAACATGGTCGCTCCCCAATGAATACTCTCCTCTACCAGCATACTCATCTGACTAAGGTCACTCCCTAGGCTCTTCCTAGGTTCTCACACTTCTCTGCCATCAGCTGCTGAAGAACTCCTTATGATGCCAACCATCTACCTCCTGAATATCTTCATATTCATTTAGTAGCTAACTCCCATCATCAAGAGTTCCATAAAGCATGAAGCAAGCAGCAGTCGGGCATTGAATAATCTCCACAAATACGTAAAACCACACTAGGTTACACTCTATTTTCTCTACTCACACTCAAAAGGTATCACCGAACTCAAGCAACCCTACCTGTTGCAGGTATCTATCTACTCCCTCAGTAAGCTCCTCCAATGCTTATGCAGGTATCTATCCTAGATTACTCCTCTACTCAAAGCTCTCTCTAATAGATTCCTAATACATACTCTTACTCTACACATACTTAAAGCACATCACAAACAACAACAGTTCTTAGGCTAAGACATCACAAATCAGACAACTCTAGCCCTAACAGATGAAATACCTAGCCTATCATCTGGCATGCATCACTAATATCTCAATAATAACTCATAACACAAATAAGTAAGGGTATTTTTGGGAAATCACCATTCTAGCTTTGGCTAATTTCACACACTACTCCTTCTCATTTTCTCTTAGAAACTCTTGCTCATTTTAGAAAAAAGATTTCTTTTGAAATTTTTACTCAAATCCCCAGTTTGAGTCCAAACATACCCGAAGGTGCATTCGAATCCCTCAAACCAAGGCTTTGGTACCAACTTGTAACAATGTAAATTTTCAAATAAAATTTTCATTTAAAGTTACATAATTCTCATAACACATTTCACAAAATCTCATTTATTCAATTTACAAATCGCAACTCCATAATTTTTTAATTTAACATCCAGGATCCCCAAAACATAACTCTTTCTGTACAATCAAGCCGATGCCTTCCTGTGATCCTGAGAAAAACCTAAAACACATAAAACATAATATGGTAAGCACGAAGCTTAGTGCGTTCCCCAAAATACCACACATAGAGCTCTGTAGCCACTCAAGGCAATAACATAGTAAGACCCTTCGGTCAATGTGCCTTATGGGACCCTTCGGCCCCACAACTCTGATGGACCCTCCGATCCTAACTCTGTAAGCTGTAAATAATACACATCAAAAATCACAAAGAAATAATGCAAGATATTACAATACACAATTTAAGCACATAGGACATCTCAGTCACACAAAGATACCACTCATGGTAAGTATATTGAGAAGACTCACCTTGCAAGCAAGCAAGCAAATAACCTCGTACCCAAATCTTGAACTAGCCTTCGCCTATCACAAAGGATGAATACATCTATTTAATACTCTTTTCATGACTCTAATAACCGAAGGCTATTCTTTCTCTCTCTAACTCTTGAAGTAGATAAAAGACCATTTTACCCCTCCATGGTCTCCATTACTCATGATTGATCCAACCCTAAAGTCAACAAAAGTCAAACTCGAGACAACAGTGCATGTTTTACCCGACTCGCTGAGTGCACCCATGTGATTCATCGAGATGTTTCCTCAGAAGTCTCGCAAAGATCCAGCTCATCTCGTTGAGTTGACCTCCAACTCACCGAGTTATCGCATGATCAAGCTCATCGGGACAAACCCTCACCGACTCATCAAGTTAGGCCATGGACTTGGTGAGTCCCTTCGATATGATTTCTCATTAAGATGATTTAAGGCAGATCTATCACTCCAAACACTATATCTACCATCCTAAGGCTCGATTAACATGTAAAGCTTTAATCTTTACACTCATGCGTGGTGGTTTTGCTCCAATCTACCAATACATGTTCTCATAAGGTGTTATACTTCATAATCCTCATATGGATGGATAAATTAGGGACTTTTGTGCTCTAGGGACCTCACAATGTCCATATCTAAGGTTTAAACCTCTGGATAACTTAGTATTCTCGATGTCACAAATAATATGTGATGAAAACCCTAACTTCTCAACTCATGAGATCTAACCAAATAAAGGGGAAAGATTCAAGCTTTTTACCTTCCTCTTGAAGCTCTGGACAAAAAGGCCTGAACCCTAATAGCTCCTTCTTGTTTCTTTCTAAACAAACTCCTCTTCCTCCTCAAAGATGCATTATAATCCTTTAAGGTTAGCTTAGAGACTTTGCACCTACTCGAAGAGTTGGCTCTCTGACTCGTCGAGTCCATTCATTAATGAAACGCGGACAACTTGACTCTACTCGACGATTTGGACTCACAACTCATTGAGTCGCTCCATAAATCTCAAAATTAAACACACGATAATATACGTGGAAGTCCGGATGTTATGGTCATAGATCAATGGAGCATGTATGGTTAACCGACACATTCATTAGGTGATAAATGACTTCAAGAGTACCAAACTAATTTGCATGGTTATTCACACATTGTTGGTGATCCTCGATATCCCAGTCACAAACTTGAAGGGCATAATCGAGATTAAACATGCCATTGAATAGTTCAATGAATCTCAAAAGATCTAGGTGTTTCATTTAAAACTTAATTCGTTAAAATTTTTGTTTTCGTGGTGGAATTGGTAAATCGTCATTTACTTATCGACAAATAGTTTACAATTGGATTACGGCATCTCTATTCCGAGTTGTAAATTATTGTGTTAGGTCCTAGCCTTAATATTTCATTTGGGTGTTATATTAAGGACTTAAATCAACTAAACTTGAATTTCTCCCTTGTAGATGTCTTGTTCACACAATTATGGTCTTCCTGAATCTTTTGGAAAAACCTTTCCTAATGAAGATGATGTTCCACGATTGGATCGTGGAAACGGAAACCATAATTCACTTCCTCCATCTCCTCCAATAGTTCTCCTTGATCCACATGTTCATCAAATTGAAAAGTTCAAGGTCACTCAAGCCTTATTGGCAAGTAAACGCGAAGATGGTGATGGTTTTTACACAAAACAACATCCTATGTGCTCATGCAAACCCTAAAGCTTGGATCTAGGTTTCTCTATTGTACATGCAATTTATCCAAGACGTATGAACCCTAGATCTAGCATACATATTTTGAAATTATCCTATAAGATCAGATCTAGATGATTACCTCTTCAAGAATGGCTTGAATCTTCTTCTCTTGGAGCTTAGAGAAAAAAATGTTACTCTTCTAATGGATTATAAACACCACAAGCAAGAGGATGATATTGGATAGAGGAGAAGAAGCAAATTTTGGTCATGAACTCTTTTAGGGTTTCTAGTGACCAAAAACTAATGCCTTAGGGGTCTATTTATACTTGTGTTGCTAGGGTTTCCGTAAAAACCCTAATGGACAGCTTAGGCCTTAAGCAGTTCAAGGAACCTTCTGGAATAAGGCCTCCTTGGACGAATTCAAGATGGGCTTCATCTTAATTTCGTCCATGCCTTAGTCCATAAGGATTCTCAGCCCAAAACTCAATTATCTTATAATTGCAGTCCAGTTCCCTATATTCAATTAATCTCTTTTAGCCACCAAATTAATTCTTAATTAATTCATGACTAATATTAATTAAATAATATGATTTCTCTTTTAATATATTATTCCCATAATATATTAATAAACCATAATATCCTCTCTCTCTATAAATCACCCTGTCAAGCTGCTTTGGTGAAGGCAACCCAAAAGGACCATTCTCAACCCGGTCAAGTACTTACCAAATATAGTTACGGGCTTAGACACTAATCCAACAGTCTCCCACTTGGATAAGTCTAGTAACTATAAATGCATGTACTATCCAATTAGCAATCGTGGCTCTCAAAGACACTGTCGAACTCAGTAACCTGTCCTTTTGATAAGGGATCGTATAGTCCTCTGTTCTAGATATCATGTGGAGAATTACATGGAACATAGTCATACTTATTGTACAACAGATTGTTTCTCGATCTCTGATTCGTCTATCATAGAACGTAATTGAACACATCAATTCAGTGCTGACCGAGCCCGATATATAAGTCAAACCAAATCATCGAGGGGCCCATATATCGCTTTTAACCTCTTAGGATAAAAGGAATAGATAAACTTCGACTTATATGCATTTAACATTCACTCATTTAATCATACAAAACAATGCGTTTTATAACATCAAGTTACTAATGCGTTTATGCATTATCAATGCACAACCAACTCGCAAACAATAAATCATATAACTAGGTTTTAATACTATATGATATTATCATCTTATGATCACTCGAGATAAATTCCATGAAGTGATACGAGTAAGTGTGTGTTTATTCCAATACTCAAATCTTAATTCATAAGCACTCATGAATATTACAACAAACATTTGCTATGTCTAATACACTTTAGACAATCTACACACCAATTCATGATAGTCTTCTTTCATACCTACTTCCAACATATGAGCGACTGTGGACTATTCGAATAATCTTATTATTCAGGAAGTCAAAACATGAAAAATGAAACGATAGGTAAATAGTTAACATAAGACAGTAACTTTACTCATAAATAACACTCTTTTATTTAATCATCAAATGTTAATTACAATCTATTAATTACACGTTTCTAAACTATCTAATCAAAACTAATATCGTCCTTTAGCCTAATGCTCCTAGCGTACTGCAAGTGCTTTGCCCCACTCAGTCCCTTCGTAAGGGGTTCTATTGGGTTTTCCTCTGACGATACCCTCTTCACTACGAGGAGTCCTTCTTCTACCTGATGTCTAGTGAAATGGTATTTTCTGTCGATATGCCTGGATCTGCCATGATCCCCCAGTTCCTTGGTCAAGGAAACCGCACCTTCGTTATCACATAAAATTTCCATAGGATCCTGTATGGATGGCACAACTCCAAGATCTCCAATGAAGTTCTTCAACCATATTACCTCCTTTGATGCTTCGCTCACTGCAACGTACTCTGATTCGGACGTTGAATCAGCTACAGTCTCCTGCTTGGAAATTTTCCAAGTTACTGCTCCTCCGTTTAGGGTAAAGACCCATCCTGACTGTGATTGACAGTTATCCCGATTAGTCTGAAAACTAGCATCACTGTACCCTCGTACCCTTAAGTCATCACTCCCACCGAGGAATAGAAACCATTCATTGGTCCTCCGAAGGTACTTAAGAATATTCTTTATTCCGATCCAATGGGCTCTACCAGGGTTCCCTTGATATATGTTGACCATGATGAAAGCGAAGGCCACATCAGGGCAAGTACAAGTCATAGCATACATGATCGAGCCAAATGCAGAAGCGTAAGGTACTCGACTCATTTCTGTTATCTCAGCCTCTGTACTCGGGCACTGAGTCTTACTGAACTTGGTATTGCTTTGGATCGGTAACTCCCCTTTCTTGGAATTCTCCATACTAAAGCGCTTTAGTACCTTATCTAAGCAAGTATCCTGACTAAATCCTATTAGTCTTTTAGTTCTGTTTCTCACTATCCTTATTCCTAAAATATTGGCAGCCTCTCCGAGGTCCTTCATAGCAAAACACTTCCCAATCCAGACTTGACTTCCTGCAGGGTTGGGACGTCATTTCGTATGAGTAGTATATCACCGACATACAATACGAGGAAGCTTACTATACTCCTAATGGATTTGACATATACAAATGATTCATCCTCGCTTCGTAGAAAACCAAACTCTTTGACTTTCTCGTCGAAACAAAGATTTCATCTGTGAGATGCTTGTTTTAGTCCATAAATGGACTTATCAAGCTTACACACTCTATTGGGATGCTTATATTAAGCCAACTTTCCATTAAGGAAAGCGGTTTTGACATCCATCTGCCATATTTCATATCATGAAATGCAGTAATGGCCAACATTACCCTAATAGACTTTGTCTTCGCAACTGGTTAGAAGGTCTCATCATAGTCAACTTTGGGAGTTTGAGTAAATCCCTTCGTAAATAATCGCACATAATAATTGTGTACCTTACCATCCATGTTGGTCTTCTTCTTCAAGATCCACTTGCACTCGACCATCTTATTACCTGGAAAATTATCAACCAAACTCCAAACTTGGTTATCGTACATGGAATTCTGCGGGTAGCCGATGAAAATACACCGCTCACTACGAGGCTCGAGCTTGTCGTGAGTCTCTCGCCTTATGAAAGACTCGCAACCCCAAACCTTGATATGTGCCAATGAGGGAGCTTTCCCTATCCACATCTCGTGAGGTGTTTTGGCAAACTTCTTGATAGGGACTAAGTTAAGGATATGGGCGACACTCTCTAAGGCATATCCCCAGAATGAGAGATCTAGCAAAGCACAACTCATCATGGAACAAACAATGTCTAGCAAGGTTCGATTACGCCTCTCAGCTACACCATTCAACTGCAGTGTCCTAGGTGGCATCAATTGCGAAAATATTCTGCATTCCTTTAGGTAGTAGTGGAATTCAAGACTTAGGTACTCTCCACCTCGATCGAATCGAAGCATCTTGATTTTCCTGCCCAACTGATTCTCCACTTCTTGTTTAAACTCTTTCAACTTTTCAAAGGTTTCTGACTTGTGCTTGATTAAGTAGATATACCCATATCTACTATAGTCATCGGTGAAAGTGATGTAGAAGCGGTTCACATCCCTTATGGTGGATCTAAAGGGCCCACACACATTGGTGTGTATGAGATCCAATAAACCCTCACCCCTTTCACAAGTACCAGTGAAGAGTGACTTGGTCATCTTTCCAAGTAAACAAGACTCATGCACGTCATTGTCCCTAAGGTCGAATGACTCCAACATTCCATCCTGAGCTATACGTTTCTTGTTGACATGACCAAGAAGACAATGCCACAAGCATGCTTTATCCAAACTATTGGAAAATTCGATACACGACACATCATTTCCTAAATTATCTACAATCATCACAGTTTCATATATTCCGTAACAAGGCAATGCTTCAAAATAGAAAACACCATTAAGATAAGCATTAATAGAACCTTTTTCATTATCAAATGAATATCTAAATCATTGTCTACATAAACTATGAAAAGAAATGATGTTTCTTTCCATATCGGGCGAATAGCAACAATTATTTAAATCTAATCCTAATCCGTTACTAAGCACTAAAGAGTAAACTCCAATCTTGGTGACAGACGACGATCTTCTGTTCCCCATGATCAAGTTTATCTTCCCATGCTCCACATCCCTATTTCTTCTTAGGCCCTGCAAATCAGAACAAATGGGTTTAGTAGGACCAGCCTTAGTTCCACTAGAAGAGGTACCATCATGGGACTTTCCCTTACAGTTGCTCTTTAAGGGAGCCTTCCTCTTCTTTACCTTTCCTTGCCTAATTGCCAAGACTAGGGCATCAGCAGGAGTAGGAGTTGATGCAACAAATTTGTCTCTTAGGTTGCTCTCAACAGTCCTCAACAAGCCTTGAAGCTTGCTCAAAGTGACCTACTCCTTTTTCATGTGGTAGGTCATGCAGAACTGGTTGTAGCAGGGAGGCAAGGAGTGAAGGATGATGTCAATTGCCAGCTCTTAATCAAAGTTAACATTTAAATTTAGCAAGCGATCAACATATCTGTGCATCTTTTGCAGATGAGCACTAAGGGGCTCTCTATTACCCATTTTGGCAGTGATTATCAAAGTTATAATCTCGCACCTCTCTTTCCTAGTGCTTTGGTGGTACCGGTCCAGCAGATCATGATGCATCTCGTAGGGATACATGTCCTCATAGGACTTCTAGAGTTCTGCAATCATAGTCGCTAGCATGATGCAATGGACTTTCGTAGCATCACACTCATGGGCCTCAAAGGCAGCGATCTCTTCAGTAAAGGCAATGTTGATGTTGATTTCCTTCAACTTCTCATTGAGGACATACTCCTTATCCTCTTAACGAGTGACCATTCGAATGTTACAGATCCAATCATTAAAACTAGACCCGTCACATATCACTCTCCCACACAAGTTCATGAGTGAGAACGAGCCAGAGGAACCAGAAGCGTTGTTGTTCACGTTAGACATCAGAAATAGAAAAGAGACAAGTTTGATTTGAAATGAATCCCCAATTAAATACCCAAATGAGGAATTAGGGCTAGGATCCAACAACATTATTTACAAATTAGAAGAGGATGTCGTAATCTAACATGCAAATAATTTGAAGGTAAGTGAATGACGATTCACTAATTTTCCACCATGAAAAATGAAAAAGAGATGAAGTTTTAAATGTATTGAAAACTCCTAGATCTTTTGAGATTGATTAAACTTCTCAATGGCATGTTTAAATCTCGATATACCCCTCGTTTGTGAATAGGATGTCGTGGATCATGAAACAGGGTGTGAATGACCATGTAAATATACATGGTGTCCCTAATTTTACATTCACCTAATCGATGTGCTGGTTAGCCACACACGCTCCATCGATCTATGACAAACATCGAGTCACCCTTTGCCACCTTTGTTTAGAGCCTAATTAGTGTGTGGTTAACCACACACGCTCTACTAACGTCTTAGCAAGGGTACAAAGTGTAATTTCATGGAATTGCATCAAATTCACTTTTGCCTAAAGTAACTAAGATTGGGAATTTTGTAAAAACATTTAGTTACTTCATAATTCATTATACTTTTAGTGAGGAAAGGGTGTGCCATATCCTACCCGTTTGGCTAACGACCCTCCACCAATCAAGGAAGCGGTGGGTGAGAGTGGACACTCATTAAACGAAGATTTTATAGGCATAACCCCCCCCCCCCCCCGCCCCGCTTATAGATCGGCTTCGTGAATGAGGCCTAGTAACGATAATACTAGCATTTAAGTTATACATATATAATAATTATTCTCATAATATTATAATAATATATGGTGAATTTTAAACTTGTAAAATTCTAGGGTTTGGAATTTAATAATTTCAAATTAAACTTTTAATTAAAAAATTTCAATTCCAAAACTTCAGGGCAAGTTTTGAACTTTTCAAAACACATAGGATCAAATAGAAAATAATTTAAATTAAACATTTAATTTAATGATGATTTAAATTTGACCTCTTCCATTTTATTCAAAAGATAATTCATCAAATAATTCAAATAATCAAATTTTATCATATAAGGAATTTATTATTCAATTAATTGATAATTATCTTTTGTTTTGGTAAGGATAATCACATAATAATAATAAAATTTAGATTTTATTAGAGAAAAACAATTTTGGTACTTATCCTTCAGCAAAACAGCAAGAAATCCCGAGTTTCCCTCTGTCTGACTCCCCGAATTGCCGAGTCACTCACTGGACTCGCCGAATCCTGCAAGTGAATCGCCGAGTCCAGTCAGGCAGAGGACAGGAAATCAATTTTTAGCAAGATGAACATACAAGACATCAATACAGTAGAAATCAATCAAGGCTCTCATAACACTGATGGTTTTTACACAAAAGAACATCCTATGTGTTCATGCAAACCCTAAAACTTAGATCTAGGTTTCTCTATTGTACATGTAATTCATCTAAGACTTATGAACCCTAGATCTAGCATATATATTTCGAAATTATCATATAATATTAGATCTAGATGATTACCTCTTCAAGAATGGCTTGAATCTTCTTCTCTTGGAGCTTAGAGTCACAAATGTCACTCCTCTAATGGATTACAAGCACCACAAGCTAGAGGATGATATTGGATAGAGGGGAGGACGCACAATTTTGACTATGAACTCTTCTAGGGTTTCCAGTGACCGAAAACTGATGCCCTAGGGGTCTATTTATACTTGTGTTGCTAGGGTTTTAGTAAAAACCCTAATGGGCAGCTTAGGCCTTAATCAGTCCAACGAACCTTTTGGAATATGGCCTCCTTGGAAGAATTCAACATGGGCTTCATCTTAATTTCGTCCATGCCTTAGTCCATAAGGATTCATAGCCCAAAACTCAATTATCTTATCATTGCAGTCCAGTACCCTATATTCAGTTAATCTCTTTTAGCCACAAAATTAATTCTTAATTAATTCATGACTAATATTAAATAAATAATATGATATCTCTTTTAATATATTATTCTCACAATATATTAATAAACCATAATATCCTCTCTCTCTCTCTCTATAAATCACCATGTCAAGCTGCTTTGGTGAAGGCAACCCAAAAGGACCATGCTCAACCGGGTCAAGTACTTACCAAATATAATTATGGGCTTAGACACTAATCCAATAGATGGAAGGTTTGTGTATGCACATGTCTTGGAGATGAAGTCACACATTGACATGCTGGGAATGTTAGGAGTCATTATGTCGAGGAAGTTGGTTGTTGACTTATTTCTTGAATCACTTCCCGAGTCGTAAAGTTAGTTCGTTAAATACTACTATATGACAAACCACAACGTAACCCTCATCGATCCTACATATTTTCTAATTGTTGTTGAATCAACAATGATTTGGTGTACTGGTCAAGCAAATTTGATTGGAACATATACCTCCCAAATTTCCATGGACATTGACAATGGAAACAATGGAAGTCCAAAAAATATTTCTCTTCCCAATGGAAAGGGAAGGATTAAGTCTGATATTGTCTCGTGTGCCATTCCAAAAGAATCTATTTGCTTGTACTACCAAGAGAGGGGGCATTGGATGCGAATCTGTCGTATTTACCTGAAGTATCACAAGGATGGTAAAGTCAAAGTGTTTGACTCTGCTTTAGGTAAGTCTAGTATCTAACTTTATTAAGTTCCTATTTGGAGATTCTTAATACATGATGTAATGTAATTACATTTTGATGTTTTGTAGGATCGAAAAATAGAAAGGAATCTTAAAGGAAGAGTAGGCTGAATCTAATCGCGAAGAGATAGATTTCGATCGCAAGATTCGATGATCGGATTTTTGAGCTGCTACTTAGGAGTTATGAAAGACTGCTTACAAATATTTAAAAACCTAGTTTTCATTTGTAATTATATTGCAAGGACAATATTTTCCGCAATTTTTATAATTAAACAATTTTTTTTGAAATTTATCTTATTTTATATTTCCTTGCAATGGAATTTGATGTTTGTACGTTTCTATTGTTAGCAATGTTGAAAATGGATTTGATTCTTTAGTTTTTGGTAGTGTCAAGATTTACCAAATAAGAAAAGATTCTCACCACCCAAGTTTCAATTGGACAGAAACTTGGAATCATGCAACTTCTAATGCATGATGAATGAGAACTTGCGTCTTTAGGAAATTAAGACTAGTTCCTTGTTCACATGCATATGTGACTCAAGTGAAGGACTAGGGAATCTAATACAAATTGTTCTGTACTGGTCTAGGTCTACCACAAAGAACAATAAGACTATTCATCATGATTTACTAAGAGTTTAGTGAATATGGTTATGCTTACAAGATTAAGTGTAATTCTGAATCATTGAAAAAGTTTTAATGTATAGCAGAACGAATAAGAAGAATCAATTAGGCAGAAAGATAAAAGTTTCTCAAATCTGAAAGGAAATTAAAGTACTTTAGTATCGTGTTTTATGATCATCTTAATGATTATGAACACCATATCATAATTGATCCTCTAAGGACATCTTAGTGCACTAGTATGGCTAAGAAGAGAAATCAAGAATTGTTGAAATGGTTAAATCAATTAAGGTGAGTCGTATCGGAAATCTGAACTTTGGTAAGAAAGTCAATATGTATTGATTTCTAGAAGTCCGGATGATTTATGTGTACATGTCAAAGCTAGTGGGAGCATAAGTGTTATGCTAGTAAGAATATAATTATCATGATACTGGGAACATGATTATTATGTGAAGTGTTGCAAGTGAGCAATACTAGTTATAGGAAACAAAGGTTACAAATTTGCAAAGTTGCAAAATTTTGAAAAGTTGTTTTGTTATAATAAGGGAGAGGATACTAGTACTTTATTTCAAATATAAAAGTTTAGATTGAAATTAAACTTAGTGATAGTCATATATGAATGTCATGTTGAAAATGTTTAAACATATGAAACTATATATATTGAAATATTATAGCAAAAGACTGGACAAGTGTCATGTCTTTATGTAAGACATTATGAATTGTATCCCATATGCTTCGGGTATATGATCGATTTCATATGCTATAATATACACGTGTTCTATTTTTCCAAATGGCTAAGGAATTAAGAGGAAAAGGATTAGAACCGGATATGACTAAAGTTATTAAACAACTGTCAAGGACGCTCTAAGGTTCTCTAAGGATTGGTTGCTTAAGGAAAGTTGGAATTATAGTAATGGATGGACCATATTGACATTATTATGAATAGACATTATTTTATTAGTAAAGAGTTGTCATATAGCGAACATGGAAATGTTTCCATAATGAGAGATGGATATTAAGAATCTATGTGTAGGTTGGAAACTTTTATGCAAGAAGGATGTTCAAAGGAATGTACTTTGAAATTGAGACTTCGCTTCCATGGAATTGTTCTTGTAACAATCTCTGAATGAATACTTTGTAATATCAGTGACAAAGTCTCTGTGACTTTGGTACCGCGCCATTACAAAAGAAATCGTTGCATGATAGTTTAGAATCTAACACTTGTGTTAAAGATTTGGAATTGTGAAATGAGTTTCATTGGAAATGTCTTCTTTTGATCTATTTCAGAAAGAAAGGACCATATGTAAACATAGTGTGCATGCTTGGAGCTTGGGATAACTATTCTTTTTCAAGTATTAAGTTGATTAATCGAAACATTATACAATGAATAATGTGTAATCAGTATGGTGATTAAATAAAATGTGTTTTATTTATATTCAAAAGTTTTGAGACCATATTGGATTTGATTGTTCTTGTGTTTCACTTTACATGTTTGACTTCCCGAATAATAAGATTATTCAAACATCCAAAGTCGATCATACTTTGGAATTAGTTATTGAGGCAAGATTGTCATGAATTCGTCTGTTGATTGTCTAAGTGTTAGACATAGCACAAGTTTGCTACAATATTCATGAGTACACATGTAATAAGATTTGAGTATTCGATTAAACCTAAGGTCATTTGAATCACTTCATGGATTTCATCATGAGTGATTGTGAGATGATAATATCTTATATTCTTGAAACGAAGACATATAGTTGCAGTTTACAAATCAGTTGCACATTGATAATATGTAAACGCCACAGTAACTTGGTGTTATAAAACATATTATTGTGTGTGATTTGATGAGTAAATAGAGAAAACATATGATTCGAATTTTATCCGTTCCTTTTACTCTTAGAGGGATAAAAGCAATATCAGTGGGCCCCTCGATAATTTAGTGATGACACCCTAAGCACTTGGCCAAACCTGGACTTATTTGATTTGTTCAATTAGTCAGTCGTCATAAATTGGAAATCAGGAAACAACACATGGACATAGAGATTGATTATAATCCATGTATCATATCCATATGATATCTAAAATGGAGGAATATATGATCGATTATCTAATGGATGCGTCATTGACTACATCAGAGTTCGACAACGGCTTTTAAGAGCTACGATTACTGGTCGGGGTTTGGAGTCGTACTTGCATTAATAGTTATTAGACTTATCCAAGTTGCAGGCTATTGGATTAGGTGTCGAAGCCCACAACTATAATCGGTATGTACTTGACCCGAGATTAGCATGGTCCATTTTGAGTTGCATTCACTAGAACAATCTGATAGGATGGATAATTGAGAAAGAAGTTATTTGTGATTTATTAATATATATTATAAGTATAATATATTAATTGTGATATCATATTATTTAATTAGTATTGATCAAGAATTAATTTGAAATTAATTTAGTGATCAAAAGAGACTAATTAAATTAACGGGGACTGATTATGTAAATCAGTGATACATATGGTTTGGACTATTGATCCATGATGGCCTAAGTTTATGTAAGAGTCCATGAAGAGTTAGTCCATATGGATTATGAATCATAAGCCTAAGTGTAAGAATTAGGGTTACATATGAATCTTGGATTCTACACTATATATATATATATATATATATATATATATATATATATATATATATATATATATGTAACCCCTTGGCCTAAAATTATATAAACTAGTCTTCTTAGAGAAACTATAACTGATTTTGAGTGCCTCCAATCTCTCTCTCTCTCAAGTTCTCCAATCGTTAGCAGTGTTTTGTGAACCATTTAAGGCATCACACTTGAGGTGATAAGTTCTTAAAGGCCAAATACAATAAGCTACAACAAGAGGTAATCTTATAACTATTAGTTTATATGATTCAAATATCAAATTGTATGCTAGTTGTAGGCTTCATGCTTTGGGTAATTTTATTGCATGTACAACTAGAGAAAACTTAGATGTAAAGCATTAGGGTTGTATGTGCACCATAGGGATGTTAGAGTAAAAAAACCCAACATCTCTTTCAACCGGTAATCGGTGACTATTTCACCCCTACCACTACCATATAATTGATGGGTTTTGGTCATAAGACATCCTATGTGCTCATACAAACTCTAATGCTTGGATCTAGGTTTCTCTATTGTACATGCTTTGAATCCAAGACTATAAACCCTAATTCTAACATATGGAAATTGACATTAACATATAATTAGGTTTAAGAACATACCTTGATTGTTATGTAGCAATAACAATCCCAATTCCTCCTTGAATTGGCTTTGGAAGGCTTAGAGTCACAAGTGTCACTCCTCTAATGGCTTACAAACACCATAAGCAAGTGGAGAAGGTATAAAGAGAGAGGTGAGAGGTTAGAATTCGTATCTAGGACCTCTTGGGAAGGGATACACGAATTCATGACCCTAGGGGTGTTTATATAGGTGTAGAGATAGGGTTTCAGTCATTATCCTTATCTAGTTGATTATCCATTAAGCAACCAATAAGAAAATTTTTGAATCCTTATCATACTCGAATTCTAAGGCTTTCCAACCTTAAATTCGTCCACCATATAAATAAGATAATCCTTACCTTATTTTGTAACTATCACATAATTACAAATCAGCCCCTCTAGTTTAATTAATTACATTTGATGACAAAACTAATTCTTAATTAATTATTGACCAATATTAATTAAACAAATATGATTTCTCCTTTAATATATTATTCTTATAACATATTAATAAATCATATTATCCTCTCTCTCTTTATTCATTTCTCCAATCAAGTTGCTTTGGTGAAGGCAACCCAAAAGGACCATGCACCATCGGGTCAAGTACATACCAAAATAGTTATGGACTTAGACACTAATCCAACAATCTCCCACTTGGATAAGTCTAACAACTATTCTGCGTATGACTTCAGATCCTGATCTGCAATCGTAGCTTTCCAAAGCCGCTGTTAACTCTGATCATATCAGATACGCGTGTCCTTAGATAAGGGATCATATATTCCTCCATTCTAGATATCGTATGAGATATGATTTCTAATCATTCTCTTTGTACTATATCTCGATTTCCGATTTATGACGACAGACTAATTGAACAAATCAAATTAGTCCTAGCCCGGCCGAGCATTTACGTATGTCATCACTAAACCATCGAGGGGCCCAAAGATATTGCTTTTATCCTACCTTGGATAAAAGGAACGGATAAACTTTAATACAATGCTCGCTTGCACTCACTAACCAAATCACACACAACAATATGTTTTATAACACCAAGTTACTAGTGAGTTTACATATTATCAATGTGCAACCGATTAGCAAGATACAACTCACACATCTCGGTTTCAAGAATATAAGATGTTATCGTCTCACTAATCACTCGAGATAGTGATCCAAGTGAGCGTGGGTTTAATCCAATGCTCAAATCATATTCATAAGCACTCATGAACATTGCAGCAAACATTTGCTTATGTCTAATACTCTTTTAGACAATCCACACACCAATTCATGACAGTCTTCATTCATATCTACTTCCAACATATGAACGACTGTGGCCCGTTCGAATAATTCGATTATTCTTAATAAACTCAATTATTTTGGAAGTCAAAACATGCAAGGTGAAACACAAAAATAATACTAATCCCATATGGCCTCAAACCTTTGAGTATAAACAAAACACGTTTTATTTATCACCATATCGATTACTCATTATTTGTCGTTTCGGGTAATCAACTTTTTACTTGAATTATTACACTTGTCCCATGCTCCTAGCATGCACACAATGTTTACCTATGGTTCTTACTTTTGTGAAATAGACAAATTAAACACATTTCCAATCATTCTCATTTTACAACTCCAAATCCATTTTATTAAGTGTAAGAATATCAAATTCTTGTTACTTATAGAATATACTAGATTCTAACACTTTATGCAACGATCCTTTTGTATTGTCACTGCACCAAAGTCTCAAAGACTATTGCCAATGATATTACAAAGTCCTCTATCAGATATTGTTACAAGACAATTCCTTAGATTTCATGTCTCTCACTCAAAGTACATTCCTTTGAACATCCTTTTGCATAAAAGTTTCTAATCTAGACATAGATTTTCAATATTTACTTCCCAATATGGACACGCTTCCATATTTTCCATATGACAACTAATTTCTTAATAGAATCTTATCTATTCGTAATGATGTCGATATTGTCCATCCAATATGGAAATATTTCCATAATTTTCAATACTATACTTCCAACTACTCACAAGCGACCAATTCTCGTCGAACTTCGAATCGTCCTTTGATAGTTGTTTAATTATTTTAGTTAGAACCAATTCTAGTCCCTTTTCCCTCTAAATGCGCTGTACATTTGGAAAATTTTAGAATGGTCAAACATTAAAGCATTTGCAATCGATCCTATACCCGAAGCGTATGGGACACGACGCACAATGTTTTATTTTCTATGTTCTCAAAATTCGAATTGTGAAGAGGAATTCTGTAATCATAATCGAAACTTTAAGAACACACTACGTACCTTTGACTAAATTTATCAACATTTCACAACCTAATCCTTTAGATTTGAAATGAAGCATAATATTCTCTCCCTTAATTATAGCAAAACAACCTTTCAACTCTTACAACTTTGCAAAGTATGACTCTTGTTTTCTATAATTAATATTGCCAACTATGCAATACTTGCCTTAATAATCATACAATCATAACATTTATGCTCCCACTATCATGATGATTATTATAAAACATAACACTTATGCTCCCACTAGCTTCGACATGTATTCATAAACATCTTAACTTTCAGAAAAACAATACTTATTGAATTTCTTAAGTTCATGTTTCTAATACTTAGTGCTTTGATAATCTTTTATCAAGGCTTCTTGAACTTATACACTTTTGCCTTAGATAGTTCATATGTGTGTCTTAACAATTAAGACTAATTGCCAAACCTCACAATTCAAATTATGGAAAGGGATGCCGTAACCATGATCGAATTCGAGAATGCAATTTTACAATCACTATCTTTTAAAATCTTTCTTAGTGAAAGCATTTTCTCACAATCATTTTCATGAAGGAGGAAATCTTATGACACTTAGATTTAAACGGTGTATGTGTTCCTATCCATGTGAATTTGTTAAAATCCAAAGTTTACGAAAAATTCAAACTCATATGGATCGAACTTTCTTAATCTTGATTTCTTGCCTTATGGTAGCACAGCTGCCCACCACGTCTTCCAAGTAGTTAAGTAGCTCACCTTTTCCTATCAATGTACTTTCCATTGATCAAGGTCCTTGCCTTTTATGCATTCAAATGAGAACTCATATGACTCACATGCATAATTAACTCGATTGGATTGGCACATAAACAAAATAATATCTTCACGATAGGTTGTAAACCTCAACTCGTGTGCTAGTGATTATCGATAAGATTTATTTGATTTGTTCTTGAAACTTTTCAAGACTATTAAGACTCCCACTGACTCCTTGACATATACGATTCTCTTATCAAAACATTTTTTGATAAACAAATATTCAAGAGTTAGTGTAGCTTATATCAAAACAAAACACTTCATAATTTTGGTCTTAGTTGGTCTTTGTCTTATCCAAGACATCACAACTTTCCATAATTGATGAATGTTATAAACCTTCTTAATACTATTCACTCAATGTCACAATCTTGACTTTAAGACTTGTTTTGGTACGAAGTATGATTGACTTCTTGATTTGACCATTTCTTCAATCTTTGATTCCTCTTCTTGGACATACAATTGTACCAAGACTCATTAGAGGATCAATTGAGATATGGTTCTTAATCATTAAGACCTATCATAAAGCATAAAAGCTACTCTCCCTTCTTCTTAGAATGGAGAAACTCTTATCTTTCTGCCTACTTGATTCTTCTTATTCATTTTGCTATTGATCTAAACCCTTTAATCAATTCAAAATTACACTTAATCTTGTAAGTGTAATCATATTTACTAAGCCTTTAGTAAATCATGACGAATATCTTTGTTACTCTTATGGTGAACTTGATCAACACACAACTTTGTGTACTCGATCTCCTAGTCCTTCACTTGTCACTTTGTCAATGAATTAGTCCAATTTCCAAATACAAAATTTCTCATTCATCGTGCATCCACGTTGCATGATTCCAAGTTTCTGTCCAATTGAAACTTGGGCGATGAGAAACTCTCCCTATTTGGTAAATTCTTGACATTTCCATAAATAACATAAATAAGAATCATATCCATTCGTTGTAGAAATATTCAAACATCAATTTACATAACGATTTCATTGCAAGGAAACAAATAAATAAGTGAGTCAAAATTTATTTTATTTATAAAAGCAGCAGAAAAACATTTGTCCTTACAATGCAAAATCCATTGAAAACTATGTAAAAAATGAAAATTTTTTAACAACTCTATCATAACTATCTAAGCTCAAAATCCAATCTTCAAGTCCATGCGATCAAGATCCATCTCTTGTGATTAGATTCATCTTGCTCTCTTATCAAGCTTCCTTTCTTTTCACCGATCCTACAAAATATTCAAATGTAATCTTATCACATCATGTATTAAGAATCAATGAATAGGAACTTAATGGAGTTAGATAGTGGATTCTTACCTAAAGCGTAGTCATACTTTTGACTCTCCCATCTCTTAGATTTCTTAGGTAAATAGGGCAACTTCGTCTCCAATGCCCCTTCTCTTGGCAATAAAAGCAAATTGACTCCTTTGGAACAACACATGGAACTACTTCAGACATCGCCTTTCTCTTATGATCAAACTTTTCGATCATTGCATGTCTTTCATTACCATTGTCTATATCCATAGAGGTCTTGAAGGCAGATTCACCAATCGACTTTGCTTTTCTATTGCGCCAAACCATTGTTGATTCAGCAGCAATAAGCATGTAGGTGAGATCTATAAGTGTCACGTCGTGGTTCATCATATAGTACTCTCTTACGAACTCACTATACGAGTTAGGAAGTGACTGAAGAACCCAATCAACAGCCATCGCTTCACCGACAACGGATCCCATCATTCTTAATCTATCAATGTGTGACTTCATCCCTAAGACGTGTGCACACATCGACTTGCCCTCTTTATGTTTACTTGCCAAAAGGGCTTGAGTGATATTGAACCTTTCAATTTTACAATCTTGTGGGTTAGGGAGAATAATTGGAGGAGGAAGAGGAATTGAAGCATGATTACTTGTTCCTCGATCGAATCGTGGAATATCATCTTCATGTGGAATGCTTGTTCCACGGGATTTGAGAAGACCATAGTTGTCGAACTTTGACATCGGGAGAAAAACGAATTCAAGTTAGTTGATTGATTGAGTCCTTGGTAAATCACCCAAATGAAATTCCAAGGCTAGGACCTAACACAATATCCTACAACTCGGGAGAGGGATGCCGTAACCCAAATTGCAGAACATTTGAAGGTAAGTGAATGACGATTCACTAGTTTCCACCATGAAAAACGAAAAAGAAATTTAAGTTTTAAATCTATGAAAACTCCTAGATCCTTTGAGATTCATTGAACATTTCAATGGCATGTTTAAATCTCGATATGCCCCTCTTGTTTGTGACTGGGATGCCGAGGATCACAAAGCGGGTGTGAATAACCATGCAAACTACATGGTGCCCTCACATGTTACAGTCACCTATTCGATGTGCCGGTAAACCACATACGCTCCACCGAACTATGACAAACATTGAGTCACCCTTTGCTACCTTTGCTTAGAACCATTTAGTGTGTCGGTAAACCACACATGCTCCACTAACGTCTTCACAAGGGCACAAAGTGTAATTTCATGGAATTGCATCAATTCACTTTTGCCTAAGTAACTAAGATTGGGAATTAGAAAAACATTTAGTTACTTTGTATTTCATTATACTTATAATAGAAGATTTCATCCTATCCTACCCGTTCGGCTAACGACCCTCCACTAGTCAAGAGTGCGGTGGGTAAGAGTGGATACCCATTCAATCGCCATTTTATAGGCAATTTCCTTAAACACCCCTTATAGACCAGCTTCGTGAATGAGGCCTACTAACGGTAAGACTGACTTTTACTCATACATATATATAATGTTAGACTTTTAATGTTATATATAGTATAGAGTGTATTTTATACTTTTAAAATACTATATGGTTAACTTTAACAATTACACTTTTAATTCAATTAAAAGGTTAACCTAAACTTTTATGGATTTATTAAACCTCTTTTAATTATACTCCTTAATTAATTAATAAAACCATAAGGGTGTGATTTGAACTTTTCAAAACATTACTAGGGTTTTAGAATTTAACATTTCTAATTAAACCTTTAATCAACTTTTAAATTCCAAAACTTGAGGGTAAATTTTGAAACCTTTTTCAAAACATTAGGGTTTTAACTATTTAAATTTCAAAACTCCAAAACTTTTGGGTTCAAATTTAAACTATAAAACCTAAAGGGGAGAATATGAAACCTTTCATAACAACAAGGATCAAATAACAAATAATTTTAAATTAACATTTAATCACATAATTATCCATATTTGATTTATTTAATGATTTCTTGCAAAACAATTTATCAATTTACTCAAAATAATTAATCAATTATCTTATAAGGAAACAATTATCTTGTTAATTGATAATTATCTTTAATTAGATCAAGAATATAGTCATATATATATCATAAAATCGGATTTATATTGATCTAACATGATAAGGTAACTATCCATATGCAAAAACAGCAAGAAATCCCGAGATAAGCATTATCTGACGCTCGAACTCGCCGAGTACCGCACTGTACTCGCCGAGTTGAGGTCTACTCGCCGAGTACACTGTGTTACTCACCGAGTTCCTCAGCCATAAAGCCCAAAAAACGATTTTCCAGTTATACAATGCATCAATAAAATTGAAACCAAGCTAGGCTCTGATACCACTGATGAGTTTTGGTCATAAGACATCCTATGTGCTCATACAAACCCTAATGCTTGGATCTAGGTTTCTCTATTGTACATGCTTTGAATCCAAGACTATAAACCCTAATTCTAACATATGGAAATTGACATTAACATATAATTAGGTTTAAGAACATACCTTGATTGTTATGTAGCAATAACAATCCCAATTCCTCCTTGAATTGGCTTTGGAAGGCTTAGAGTCACAAGTGTCACTCCTCTAATGGCTTACAAACACCATAAGCAAGTGGAGAAGGTATAAAGAGAGAGGTGAGAGGTTAGAATTCGTATCTAGGACCTCTTGGGAAGGGATACACGAATTCATGACCCTAGGGGTGTTTATATAGGTGTAGAGATATGGTTTCAGTCATTATCCTTATCTAGTTGATTATCCATTAAGCAACCAATAAGATAATCCTTGAATCCTTATCATACTCGAATTCTAAGGCTTTCCAACCTTAAATTCGTCCACCATATAAATAAGATAATCCTTACCTTATTTTGTGACTATCACATAATTACAAATCAGCCCCTCTAGTTTAATTAATTACATTTGATCACAAAACTAATTCTTAATTAATTATTGACCAATATTAATTAAACAAATATGATTTCTCCTTTAATATATTATTCTTATAACATATTAATAAATCATATTATCCTCTCTCTCTTTATTCATTTCTCCAATCAAGTTGCTTTGGTGAAGGCAACCCAAAAGGACCATGCACCATCGGGTAAAGTACATACAAAAATAGTTATGGACTTAGACACTAATCCAACAATAATATCCTAGCACACACATATAAATCACATATTGCCTAGCATATCTGGGTGCTGGTCTACCCCTTTGGTCCTTTTAACCGGTATCGGGGACTATTTTATCCCTAATTCAACCATATAACATGCTAGCCCATAAACAAGTAAGTCATATACTGCCTAGCTTAACCGGGTGCTGGCATACCCCTTCAGCCCTATCGACCAGTACTGGGGTATATCCTACCCCTACTACCATTATCACATAATATCATAGCATAGTAGCATATAAATCATAACAGTTAGTGACATAGCATATAATTATCACAAAGACAATTATCTCTACTATATATCTTACTAGTGCGCCGACATAGGTGCCTTCGACCCACTTCTACTGGAAGGTAACTCACTTCACACTATTGAAGTCCATTTCTAGAAATCCTTAGTTGCCGCCCTTGCAGCTCTTCGAGCCGTCAATACAATAATATTACCTAATTAGTAATTGGGTCTCAAACATGATCCATAATGCAAATCTTGGGGTAAAATGACCATTTTACCCATGGCCTAACAAAACCCATATTAAGACCCAAGTCCAAAACCAATAAGGTTCAATATTTGCTTTTGTTCTGTTTTATACGTTCAAATTTTATTATATCGTCCAAATTTATAACGTCGTCCGAATTTTAAAATTTCATCCGAATTTTAAAATGTTGTCCGAATTTTATACGGTTATCAAAATTTATAATAATAATAATAATAATAATAATAATAATAATAATAATAATAATAATAATAATAATAATTAGAAAGGATTCCCCGACGTTGTTGGGGTCGGAAGATATTGCTTTGTAAAGTAAAGTAGCATATTGAATTGCATTGAGATAA